>NW_022196637.1:0-3173 GCF_008641045.1 Pistacia vera
GAGGGTAAGAATTCTATAAATGCCTAGTGTTGTTTCACTTAATTCAAAAACAGTTGAAAAGTTTGTTTATATACAAACTGACCTCGGTCAACAAGTCAACAGGCCAGTCTAAATAAGATTTAAAAATTTGTCCTCTAAATGCATTAACAAGGAACCTCCATATTCTAACATTCCTTGGTAAACGGAACCTCCATTGAACTTATATTAACCAAGTGGGATTCCTTAATTGCCTATTTTACATGGCCTAACACTCCCTCGTAAATTCAACCTCCAAATAACAACTCAGATGCCATCCAAAACAGAGCACTGAGTACTTCTAATTAAACTATTTCCAGCACAGCAGTAGCAACATTAGTAAAGAAGCAGTAGCTTGAATTTTTTCAGCATATCAAAGTACCAAAAACAGCAGCAGCAGATGCTATTTCCGTCACAGCAGTAGCAACATTAGCAAGAAAAAAATGGTTTTCCTTTTATTATGATTTAAATAAAAAAATTTGAAAATAAAGCAATTAACAAAAAAAAAAAAAAAAAAAAAAAAAAATTTGCTTGAATTTTTCCAACATATCAAAGAACCAAAATCAGTAGCACCTTAATGCAAAATCTTCAAGGCTTGTGAAATTGCAAAATAGAACAATTCTAGCTGAACTTTTTGGCACAACAACAGCAGGCATTTTTCAGCATAACAGAAGCAGTCAGCAGTAAAAGATTTTTCCAGCAATGACCTTAATGTATTTCAGCACAGAACAGCAGCTCAATCTTAGTTACTTAATCAATACAGTAGCGTAACATCCACATGAAGGTACGTGATTTAATTTATGCTCTTATACCTTTAGTTTATTTTTGCTAAGGTTATTTTAAGGAAAATGTGAAGAGAATGCTTTAAACTTGCATTAAGGTTAAAATGGTCTTTTCACTCAAAATTAGTTGAAAAAGTGAGGAGTGAAAAGAGATAGAATTTCATGGAGAATGCAATAAAATGAGGGCATTATGGTAATTGACTAAGGGACATAGATGGAATTTTAAAGAAAGTGCAAGGGAAAAATGGGAAACTATATATAATTTAATGTTATATCAAGGATTGAAGAGTGAAACCCTAGCCACTCTTCAACCCATTCTCACGCCACTTCTCCTCCAAATCCTCTCAATTTCTTCACTTCTTTTTCAAAAGAAATTCATAGATCTTGGGTATTTTTGAGTGGATTTTCAATCCCAAGCACCTTTAGATAAGATCCTTGCACTGAGAAGTGATTTTTAATTTTAAAGTGTTGATTTTGATGGTTTATGCTCATAGGATTTAAGAGAAAGAGAGTTTGATCAAAGAAGATTCTTAAAGGGTTGAATTTGCTCATATCAAAGGTAAGTAAATCCTACCCTAAGTATGATTTAAGTTATGTTGTGTAGAGAATTTTCTTTATGCATATATATGTGTTATATGTAGAATTGTTGATGGATTTGGTGTTGTATAATAATTAGAACCTATCCATGAGAAGTCGAGTTGGTATATATGATACTTGATGAATGTTTGGTTGAGACTTGGAAGAGTTGAAGTGAAAATTTTGAAGTGTGTATTTTGGGCAGATTTGGTGTTAATTATGGAGGAGTTTATTCCAAATTTTTGGTGGCCTAAAATAGAGATAGAAGTGTAGCCAAATTAGTGTTGATTTATGCACATGAGCTGTTTGATGAAATGCCAAAGAGAAGTGCATGTATGAGTATGATTGTGTATTACTTTGGGATGAGTTTCTAGATGGTAGAGAATGACATGTTTGCATTCCATAATGCATAATTGCATTTAAACATGTGAAGTTAGAAAAAAATATAAGCATGAAACCATCTACATGCATATATATTCATAAGAGCATGAAAAAGCACTAATATATGTTAAAGAGAAAATAGAAAGAAATGAGAATATTAAAGATATTCAAATCTGAATTTTTACCTAAAGAAGTGTAAAAAGATGAAAAAAAAAAAAAAAAGATAGTTGCGATGGGGAGCCATGAGTGACATAGTCCCACATGCATGCCGCCTTTAGTGAGCGGCCTCAGAATTCAGAAAGAAGAATTGTACATTTCGTTAGAAGTGCGTGTGGATGAGGACTGTACCCAGAATTAGAGAATTCACTCACACGGCCAAGGCTCCAAATCCATGCCTCAACCGAGTCTGATCGGCAAGAAAAGAAAAGAAAGAAAGAAAGAAAGAAAGCATAGAAAAGAAAGAAAGAAAGAAAGATAGAAAAGAAAGAAAGAATAGAAAGAAAGAAAAGAAAGAATAGAAAGAAAGACTAGAAAAGAAAGAAATAAAGAAAGAAAAAGAAACAGAAATCAGGATAATAAAAATAGAAAAGAAAATGTATAATTTATGCATTTGTGCATTTGCATCATGTATATGCATAATACCATGCTCATTATCATGAGTAGTGAAAAATTAGAAAATTGAGAGAAAAACAGAGAGCAAAATAGAGCAAGAATGAGAAAGAATAAAGAAAGAACAGAGAGAAGAACAAAGAAAGAATAGAGAGTAATCGGGAAATGAGATGTAAGGAAAGAAAATTCAAAGTTAAGCAACAGAAAGAGAAGGGTAGCATAACGGGTTTACTTACTGAGCAATTAGTGCTCACTCCATTGTTTTCAATGTTTTTGCAGGTAATAGGTGAGTTGCGGTCACTCGGAACGTCATGCAGTGGAAGGGTTGGGCTACACTGTCAAGTTGCTATTTTAAGTATATTTTTGTAAATATTTGTATATAAAGAAAAATTAAATATGGGCCCATACTTTATTACTCGTTTATATGTGTATTTTCATATATATGTTTTCATGATTATTTTACGAGTATATTAGCTAGAAAGAAAGTATTACAAGCAGCCAACAGCAGATCAATCTCAATTACTTATTCAATATAATAGCCAACAGCAGCTCAATTTCAACTGCTTGATCAACATAGCAGCAAAAGTAGACATAATCCCTTACCTGAATTCAATCATCTCTTCAACTAGTAGCTCAGTTATTATAACCATAAGGCATAGTCCAATTGCTCAACCAAGAACCATATCAATCACTCAACCAAGAAGCATGTAATCAATCAGTGGGGCATATTTATACACAAGTCAAATTAAAGCAGCAGCTCAAAGCAACACAAAGCACCAAGAATTATAAAATCAACTCATACAGCTACTC
>NW_022196637.1:3254-48477 GCF_008641045.1 Pistacia vera
AATAAAAGGCATTTTATTCTATATCGCGTAAATCATTATTATTGCAATATGTATTGATATATGTCCTTAGAATGGTAGAACCGTGACGAGGGTATCAAGTGTTTCAAATCTTGATAGTGAGAACCCTATGATCACATATGGTGGCCATTCTAGAAACGTCCGTAGCCCTAGTATTATTCTGACCAAGGACACAGATAATACGGTAAGGCTATCATAGTGTTGAACGACCTTGTCGAAAGGCAGTGACTGACCTCACTTGTCAAGGTTGTTTGCCGACAACCTGGTGCAACGCATGGGTGCTTGCTAGAGGCAAGTTCACTGGACAGACCCATCAGAGGATTCCATATGGATGGTAACCCCAGTGTCTATGGAATAAATCCTCTAACGGATGGTGGTGCATGTGATCCTTAGATTTGAGATCACCGGAGCGCCTTGTGCACCAATTGGTGTAGTTTGACACTAGCCCAATGTAGTTCTGTTAAGAGCTATCAATACGGTAGTGATTGACTACATTAAGAAGTGTATCGAGACTATGGTGGATCGACAAAGGATTCATCACTCCTAGGTACGGGAGAAGTTATCTCACTGGGTAATTCAGTAAATGGCAATGACACTAAATATGTGGGTATAGTGGGACTGAGTTGATGCTTAATCCAATTTAATATTCCTGTCATTGGTCTAGTAACTGAATACAAACATGTTGAGGATATCTGAGGTTGACACTATTCCTGTACCTTAGTCTCGATTAGATAATAGTTGATGAAAGGATTTGATTGAACGGTAACCAAACTGTTGATAGGCTACAGTTTCGCTGAATCTGAATCTATCGAGTGGCCATGATGCCTTGCTAGGGGCCAATCTTGGTCTGTGTGTAGTGAGACGATTAATTGGTGTTTATCGCGATACTACACACTACCGATATGATGAGGAGCCTACGGGTCACACACTTAGAAGATAATTTAAGAATTAATTTGTGAGAAGGGTATTTTCATCTTTTGGGACGAAATGGTATTTTGGTAATCTCACAGTGTAATTAAATTTGCTGAGGTTGTTGCCTGTATTTAATTTTAATATTAAAATTAAATTAGTGAGATTATATTTAAATATATCTATGTATATATTTAAATGAATTATTATTAATTAAATGTTAATATATTATTATATATTAATTGATTTTAATTATAATAATAATTAATTAATTAAAATACCATAAAGGGTGTGTTTGGTTGCAAGGGTGAACTAGGGTTGGAGCCCATGGCTACTCCTAAGTGGAATAGGGTTTTAATTGTTGCACTATATAAGTGCAACTTAAAATTAAAACAACGTAGAGTATTATTCATTCAATTAAAACCCTAGCCACCCTATCTCTGTCTCTTTCAAGAAGAAAACTTTTCTTGTTCTTCTTTCTTGATTCTTGAAGCCCTTAATTGTTCTAGCAAAATAATCAAGGGTTATTCGGATTATCTTCATGTGGACTTCTATGAGTACGATCCTACTTTGGATCGATTGGCAAAAAATCACGTGAACAGTAGACGATGAACAATAACCGTGAACAGTGTCGTGAACAGTTTTCCTATCCGAAGTCAAAGATATTCGAAGGAGCCTCCAAACGTATGTAAGTATTCTAATCCTTGAATGGATTTACTTTATACAGATTCTTGTTTATAAACACGTAAATGGTATAATCTATACTCGGATCTAGGCAAAGAAAGGTAATTGATTTACCGATTGAATTTTTGTTTTCCGCTTTGTATGGTTGATCAATTACTTAAAAAGGTCCCCAAAGGTCAGAGTACACTATATCTAGTGGCTTAAGGGTCTGAAAGTTAGACCTAGGGTAAACTAATTGATGTAGTTTACCATACTGGCAGGCTTGACAAAATGGAACAAGACCTATGGCAATATGTGGTAAATTCAAGTCTTTAAGGATTTTAGTGAGAATTGAAATATTAAGATGTCCTAACCTATTGTGCCATAGCATATGATCAGTCTTTTGACAGGAAATGATTCAAAAACTTGCATTTTATTGAGTACAATTACAACATCAGGATTGGATACATTGCTAGTCATAAATGCTTCAGTGCAAACATTATTCAACTGAGTAAAATGAGAATCACAATTTGAATTGAACATATTTGAAACAGGAGCTAATAAAGGCTTATTATTTGAAACAACATTATTAGACTTAGTAAAATGATTAGACAAAGAAGCATCAGACTTATTAGTAAACTTGGAATTAAAGGAGATAGCCAAATTTGGAGAAGAGTGAGGTGATGAATGAGCTGGAACCTAAAGTCGATACAGACCAGCCTTAAGTACCCCTTGAAGCAGAATTGCCCTAGAGGTTATGTCCTTAACCACACAATAGTAAGTATAAAGCTCAACAAAAACAGGATTATCCCTAGTCAACTTAGACACACTTAGCAAGTTTTTGGTAATGGTAGGTACACATAACACATTCCTAAGGTATAAAGGTCAAAAAGCACAAGGTAAAATTGTTGAACCAATATGGGAAATAGACAATAACTCACCATTACCCACTTGGAGTTGCTCACCACTTGTGTAGCTAGAGCTTGCAGTCAATTGTGAAAAATCAGAGGTCACATGGTCTATAGCTCTAGAATCCATGTACCATGTACCGTCCTGGACAGTAGAAGGTGTGGCTATATAGTTGATTGCTGTAGAAGTAGGCAGATGGGGTTGTGATTACGTTATGAAGGCCTGATTCTACACACCTATAGGAATTGTACTTGATGAAGAACCAATATTAGTATTGGATGAATGTGAGACTGTAGTGTTCCCAAAATTAACATTCTGTGAGTAGGCATGATGAGTTGCAAGTGAGTAATTGTCCTGACTTTGTGAGTAACCATGATGAGTTGTGAGTGAGTAATTGTCCTGACTTTGTGAGTAACCATGATGAGCTGCAGGTGAGTAGTTGTTTTGACTAAACTCGGGTGGTCTGGAGAAACCAGAAACATTGGTAAGACCCGAGTTATTTGTAAAGCTAGGAGGACTACTTATGAAGCTAACAGAGGAAGGATGCTGTCCTGTAAAGTCTACATCGAACCTATGATAACAGTTAAGTGCAAGATGCCTTGTTTTTCCATAAACTTGGCACACAAATCTGTTTCTTCCTCCAGCCATTCCTCTACCTCTACCACCAGAGTAACCACCAGAGTAACCATTAGGGAACCGCTGATTATAATATGAATTCTAAGCATGTCCAGGTGTAAACATGGCCTGATTTTGAGTAGGTAAAGCATATGGTGAAGTGAAATTGTGATGTGGTTGATTAGGTGGAGGTAAGGTATTTTACTGAGTTTTTCCAACAAGATTTTGAGCATCCTGAGGTAATTGGGGTTTCTTATTGCTAGTATCTATAACAAGGTTAGCAACATTAGCTGAAACTCCATGGAACTCATTATGAACAATTGAATTCAGAGTAGAACTTGCCTTTCCAGTCTTAACTCAAATTTTTGCAGGATGATTTGAGCTTCTTGAATGGAAATTGATTCAAGTCTTGATTCTAACCTAGAGGTTATATTGACTACAACAACATCATAATCAGAATCAAGACCATCCAATATATAGTTCAGAAGTTCTTCATCTGTAACACTAACTCCACTAGCCAACAAACTTTTGGCAAACCTTTACATATTAAGAAAACAGTCATGCATGCTAAGACTATCCTTTTTAGTGTTCTGTAACAGACTTTTAACATGCAACGTTTTGGCTCTTGATTCAGTAAGGAATTCCTTTTCAAGTGTAATCCAATTTTAGTAGCATATTGACATTTAGCAATTACCATCTTTGATACCAAATGAGAGATAGAAATCAACAAGAAACCAGCTAGGAAAGTAGTTGAGAAAATGCAAGAAAATGAAAGAAAAAGGAGTGAAAGAATTCTGGAAATGCCATGTGTTATTTCACTTAATACAAAAACAGTTAAAGAGTTTGTTTATATACAAATTGACCCTGGTCAACAAGTCAATAGGTCAGCCTAAATGAGATTTACAATTTTGTCCTCTAAGTGCATTAACAAGGAACCTCGATATTCTAACAATTCTCTCTATTTTTTTTTTTTTAAATGAAGTGTCCAGGCCAGTTTATGCGCATCTGGACTATTCCACAGGAGAAGCTATCCCCTAGCAACCCATCGTTATGACCTTTCAAGTAAATCATGGATAAAGGGACTGTGGGTTGAAACCATGTACAACTCCCTTGTTTTGCTCTTACCGCTGGGTTACCCACATTGGTGAGTAAAAATTCTCAATTTTAGAAAATATAAATTAAAACAAACAATTAATTAGATGTTAGCATTTAGTTCACATATTCAAAACATTTGCGTATAAAAATTTAACTAATTTGTACACAAGAATTTATGTATATAATTTGTATACGTAGATTAAATTGATGTACGTACACAAAAAACTGAGTTGGGCTTCTGATAATCCGAGGATTATACTGTTTTTATTAGGCTTTTTGGTTAGATTTTAGATACTTCTTAGTTCATTTTTGCCTGAATTGATTCTTAATTCTCTACATTTTGTGTTTTAGGCTGAAATGGACATTTTGAGTAAATAATGAGCAAATTGGAGTTTCTGGACCCAGAAGTGAGCGGATCTCAAAATTTGGAAGAGTTCTGAAGCAGATGGACGCACTATGAAGCTTGTTCCCATGGGAAGGCATTGGAGATTGAAGATTCAAGCAAAGAAACAAGCTAAGGGCAATTCTATAAATTTAGAATTGTTCATGAAGGTTCGTCGCGGCGAAGGAAGTTAACAACGGGATTCCAACTTACCTCGTTGCCGCGGCGAAGTCTGTGAATTTCAAATTTCTTCAAAACGCACAGTTTCATTTTAGGAAAGTCTTAGGTTTTTGGGCGAGGTATAAAAGCAAAACTTTGCCATTTTGGAGAGGGTCGTATGTTTTCCTTAGTCTAGAGCAGCTTTTTCATCTTCTTAGTTTAGATTTGACGAATTTGTGTTGAAAAGTGAGAAGATTTGGGATTGAATCTGGTGGATTCTTCAACTAGGAGAGATCTCTTGTCTTTTCTCTCATTTTATCATGTTGAACTTTGTGTTTATTGTTTTTCTTGCTTATTGTATTGATTTAGCTATGAACTAACCCATTTTGGGTTAGGGTTTTGATGTAGTTTGGATTCTCATGGATTGAGCAATTGATTTTTATTATTTTCATATGCTATTGCAAGGATTGTGTGATTATTTTGGATTTATTGCTTTTAACTAATGAACATGATGAGATTGAGAAATGAGTCATGTTAGGCTTCTTGGGTAATTACCATTATAGTATTAAATGCTAGAGATAGATTTAAGAATCAATGAAATCAATCTAGGATTCTAGGTGCTTAATGAGCTTAGAACTATTAATCTTCAAATTGTTGGGTGCGGAAGTTTAATGGGAAAAAGTAGGAAAACATAGCCTGAGAATGTATGTTTACAATTTAGAGAATTCGATTTACAATCAATGCATGTGAATATGGAAATAGTATAATCTGTAGGTTTAATCCATAGAGTTCGAATGAAGTCAAAACCCTACCCGTTGTTGTAAATTGATATTGCTTTGTTTCTAATCTTGTTCATAATTTAGTTTTGAATATTTAGAAATTTCTATTTTAGTTTTAAGTTTAATTTTCTCCCATTAATCCAAACAAATTCAATTGCTGCAACTTGAAAACAGTAGAAAACTTAGTGCTTAGCAACCAATCCTTGTGGGAATGGTACTCACTCATCACTTTATTACTTTGTGCGGCTAGTGCACTTGCTATTTTTGCATGTTGTAGTAAACACGCATCAGCCAATGACCATGTCGTTGCAACTTGCAGATCGATCCATCAAACATCCAAGGGGTATAGTCGAAGATGTGTTGGTGAAGGTGGACAAGATTATCTTTCCGGCAGATTTTGTTGTATTGGACATGGAAGAGGATAAGAAAATGCCTCTTACTTTGGGCCGACCATTTTTGGCTACGGGAAGAGCATTCATTGATGTGCAAGAAGGAAAGTTGTTGTTGAGGGTTCAAGATAAAACAGTAACATTCAATGTGTTTGAGGCAATGAAGTTCCCATCCGAGTCAGATTCATGCTTTAGTCTTGATGTGGTGGATAAACTAGTAGCGGAGGTCACTGAAGAGAACACCCCACAACTACCTCTAGAAGCGTGTATTGCCCAGTCAAGAACAATAGAGGTAGATGAGTCGGCAAGGAACGAATGTGCTAGATTGTTGGAAGCACTTCAACCGATTGATGAGAGCCAAGATCTAGAATTTGAGGAATTTGATTTTGAAAAAGAGAAGGAAAAGGAAAGAAAGGAAGAACCTCCGAAGCTTGAGCTGAAACCTTTACCTTTCCACCTCAAATATGTGTATCTTGGGGAATCAAAAACCTTCCCAGTAATAATCAGTTCAAGGTTGAGCAAATTGGAAGAAGAGCGGTTAATTCGGGTGTTAAGGGAACATAGATCGGCAATTGGATGGACTATTGCGGATATTAGAGGCATCTCTCCATCTTTTTGCATGCATAAGATACTCATGGAGGATGATATCAAGCCTAGAGTTCAACCACAATGAAGATTGAGTCCTTCGATGAAGGAAGTGATGAGAAAAGAGGTGGTGAAACTTCTAGATGTGGGAATAATTTATCCCATTTCTGATGGTCCATGGGTGAGTCCGGTGCAAGTGGTTTCGAAGAAGGGAGGTATCACAGTGGTAAAGAATGAGAGCAATGAATTGATACCAACTAGGATGGTCACGGGCTAGAGAGTGTGTATTGACTACCGGAAATTAAATGAAGCGACAAGGAAGGATCATTTTCCACTTCCTTTCATTGATCAGATGTTGGAGAGATTGGCAGAGCATCCTTATTACTGTTTCTTGGATGGTTATTCAGGATATAATCAGATTGCCATCACTTCTGAAGATCAAGAGAAGACGACCTTCACTTGTCCCTATGGCACCTTTGCTTACCGAAGGATGCCCTTTGGGTTGTGTAATGCACCAGCCACATTTTATAGATGTTTGATGTCTTTCTTTGGAGATATGTTTGATTTGTTTATACAAGTTTTCATGGATGACTTCTCTGTTTTTGGTTCGTCCTTTGATAATTGCTTATCTAATCTCTCTTTTGTTTTGCAGCGATGTCAGGAGACGAACTTGGTACTCAACTGAGAGAAGTGCCACTTCATGGTCCAGGAAGGAATAGTTCTTGGTCATAGAATTTCAAAGGACGGAATAGAAGTGGATTGAGCAAAGACGGATGTGATTGAGAAGTTGCCACCACCCTTCAATGTTAAAGCAGTTTGAAGTTTCTTGGGGCATGCGGGGTTTTATAGACGGTTCATCAAGGATTTTTCTAAGATCTCTAAACCCCTTTGTAATTTATTGATTAAAGATGTTGCTTTTGATTTTAATGATGAATGCATGCATGCCTTTCAAACTCTAAAAAAGTTATTAGTGTCTGCACCTATTATTGTAGTTCCCGATTGGGGACTACCATTTGAATTGATGTGTGATGCTAGTGATTTTGCACTAGGAGTAGTGTTAGGACAGAGGAAAAACAAAGTGTTGCATGTAATTCAGTATGTTAGCAAAACACTCATTGATGCACAATTGAATTACACCACCACTGAAAAAGAATTGTTGGTTGTGGTTTTTGCTTTTGATAAATTTCGTTCATATTTGCTAGGTGCCAAGGTGATAGTCTACATGTACCATTTAGCACTCAAGCACCTATTGACAAAGCAAGAAGCGAAACCTCGGCTGATAAGATGGATCCTGTTGCTACAAAAGTTTGAGTTGGAGATACGGATAAGAAAGGGTCAGAAAATGTGGTGGCAGACCATTTGTCAAGGATTGAACGACCAATTCAGGGAAATGAAGAAGAAACCCAAATCAGAGAAATTTTCCCAGATGAGAAATTGATGAGAGTGGAGGAAGCACCGTGATATGCAGATTTTGCAAACTACTTGTTAGCAAGAGTGCTCCCCATCGACATGACCTTCCAACAAAAGAGGAAGTTTTTCTCTGATTTGAAATACTACTTCTGGGAAGAGCCATTTCATTATAGACATTGTGCTGATCAGATGATACATAGGTGTGTTCCGGATGAGGATATGGAGAGTATTTTAAGGCACTGTCATGAGAGGGAATGTAATAACTACTTACTACTCAAATACTCATAAAAATATACATAATAAAATACATGTATAATAACATAAGTAGTTGGGCCCAAATTTTTCTTTTATTAAAAATATACATTCTTTATACAAAATTAGTATCATAAAGAAAAACTATAAAAAACTATGTAGATAGTGTAGCCATTCCTCCTCGCGTGCCGACGTCCATCCGACCGTGTCCTCACCTAAATCCTGCAAAAAACATAGAAAGACAACGGGGTGAGCACAAATAATGCTCAATAAGTAAACCCTCTAGTCATCTATCC
Organism: Pistacia vera; assembly: GCF_008641045.1. Classification (NCBI taxonomy): domain Eukaryota; kingdom Viridiplantae; phylum Streptophyta; class Magnoliopsida; order Sapindales; family Anacardiaceae; genus Pistacia; species Pistacia vera. Next base: position 11,716 of record NW_022196637.1, read on the forward strand.
CCGTAACTCTCTCTCTCTAAGTCTTTCCTTACAACTCTCATTTGCTCTCTCTCTTATACTTCTCTCTGCTTTCTCTTTCTATTTCTCTCTCTCTATTTCTCTTTCTTAGAACTCTTTTCTACTAACTCTCTTTAGTAAGTCACGGCCCCATCTTACTGGGGCACGGCCGGGACTCGCTCTCGCTCTCCGTGACTTTTACTCATTCTTAGCCGATCGGACTCGGTTATGCATGGATTCGGAACCCTTGGCCATGTGAGTATATAATCTCTCTCTTGAGTACTCTCAGGTATAGCCCTCATCTGCATGCGCTCTCACGGGCTACACCACTTCTCTCTCTCATACTCATGCCGCTCTCTCAATGCGGTATACATGCGGGAATACTCTATCCATTACTCACGGGTTTCCCATCGCACAACCTACTATATTCTCTTTTTCTTTCTTTTCTCTTAATAAAGCTCACACTCAAAGTTCTCTACTCTTTTTCTACTCTTTCTCTAATGCATTATTTATGTATATGGATGATTCATGCTCATTAATGCACTCATGAAATGCACAAATGCAATGTTGCATCAAGATAGTCATTCTGCACAGGTCACACTCAAGAAGGAATAACTTGAGTTATATGTATCGGATTGCTACGATTTTAGTCTTGTTTTAAAGCTTAGAGATAGGACTACAACTTCTATGTTTAGGTCTTAACCCAGTTAAATCTATAAGATGCCCAAAAATCACTCAAAAGGTCACAGCTGTGACAGGGCAGTTTTCACTTAGGCTTTTCATCAAACATAATGCATGCATACTTTAATTCTATTTTTGATACATCTCTACTTCTTTCTTTAACCATCCATTCATGGAGCAAAACTCTTCCACAATAAATCTAAACATGGCCAAGAAAAACACTTCAAATATTCTACTTAAATTCTTTCTAAATGTAACCAAACTTCACTTGGTTACCACAACTTCATTTCTACTTCTCATGGNAGCCTAACGTTACAAGCTTGCAAAGACCTTTTGATTCTTAGTGATGTCTAATCCTCATTAGTGGAGAGTAGTTTGACATTTGGGCTTATGGAGTCTGCCGCCATTTGATAAACTTTGCATTTCTGCATAAAATAATCTGGGAAGTCGGAAGGTGGATTGAAGTGGGGATAACCTACTCGGGGGACCAATAGAGAAAGATAGTCGATGCAACTTATAACTTCTTGGAGTGTTGAACATTTTTCTAGTAATAATTTTTCAACAACCTTTGAGACTTGTATAAATTCTAGGCAATTCGTTTATTGAGTCTGAGTCTAATTTTTGGTTGTTCATTTTTTTTTAGTTTTGTTGTTTTATGTTTTGGTTGTTTGTTGTTTTTCTTTCTTTGAATTGTGTACCTGATGCTCGGGGACGAGCATGTCTTTAGTTTGGGGGTATTTGATAATCCGAGGATTATACTGTTTTTATTAGGCTTTTTGGTCAGATTTTAGATACTTCTTAGTTCATTTTGACCTGAATTGCTACTTAATTCTATACATTTTGTGTTTCAGGCAAAAATGGAAATTTTGAGCAAATAATGAGCGAATTGGAGTTTCTGGACTCAGAAGTAAGCGGATCTCAGAAGTTGGGAGAGTTCTGAAGCAAAGTGAAACACTATGAAGTTTGTTCCCATGGCAGAGCATCGAAGATCAAAGATTCAAGTAAAGAAGCAAGCGGAGGGCAATTCTATAATTTTAGAATTCTTCATGGAGATTTGCCGCGAAAGGAGTTACGTACGAGAGTCAATTTTTACTTCGTCGCCGCGGCAAAGTCTACGAATTCCAGTTTTCTCTAAAACGCACAGTTTCATTGTAGGTAAAGTCTTAGGTTTTTAGGCGAACTATAAAAGCAAAACTTTGCCATTTTGAGAGGGTGGGTCGCTTTTATTCTAGAGCAATTTATTTTCATTTTCCTTAGTTTAGATTTGATGAATTTTGGGTTGAAAAGTGAGAAGATTTGGGATTGAATCTTGTGGATTCTTCAACTAGGGGAGATCTCTTGTCTTTTCTCGCATTTCAATATGTTGATTGATGGGTTATTCAATTTTCTTGATTGTTGTGTCGATTTAGATATGAACAAACCCATTTTGGGTTAGGGTTTTGATGTAATTCGGATTTCCATGGATTGAGTAATTGATTTTTGTTATTTTCATATGCTATTGCATGGATTGTGTGGTTATTCTGATTTTATTGCTTTTATTTGATGAACACGATGAGATTGAGAAATGAGTCATGTTAAGCTTCTTGGGTAACCACCATTGTAGTATTGAATGCTAGAGATAGATTTGAGAATCAATGAAATCAATCTAGGATTCCATGTGCTTAATGAGCTTAGAACTATTAATCTTCAAATTGTTGGGTGCGGAAGTTTAATAGGGAAAAGTAGGAAAACATAGCCTGAGAAGGTATATTTCACAACTTAGAGAATTCGATTTACAATCAATGCATGTGAATATGGAAATAGCATAATTCGTAGGTTTAATCCATAGGGTCTGAATGAAGTCAAAACCTTACCCGTTTGTTTGAATTGAATTTACCCTTGTTTTTAATCTTGCTTTCACAATTTAGTTTTGAATACTTCGCATATTTTGTTTTAGTTCTAGTTTAATTTTCTCCCATTAATCCAAATGAATTTGATTGCTCCAACTTGAAAACAATAGAAAACTTAGTGCTTAGCAACCAATCCTCGTGGGAACGATACTCACCGTCACTTTATTACTTTGTGCGATTAGTGCACTTACTATTTTTGCATGTTGTAGGACCAACACATCAGCTTCTACCAACAAACCCGACCCAAAAGGCCCAAAAATCGAGTTTCATTTTTATTTATTTATAGATTTCTAAAGATTAAAAAGGGACAAAGCAAAAAGGGCAATGACGTGGCAAGTTTCAGAACAAGAAATGAGTTGAGCTGAAGCAGTGAACTGAAAGGAAAGCTCTTTTGAGAACATGTTGTTGAGAAACAATTTCTCTGCAACTCTTCTTTACATTTCCTTTTTATTTCCACTTTTTTAAATGGCTTTGAATTATTTACCGCATTCTCCTTCATCTCACCAGTTTTTCCCTCCAAATTTCAATTAAGAGTCCTAGTGCCATTGTAACGCCCACATGGAGGTACGTAATTTAATTTATGCTCTTATACCTTTAGTTGATTTTTGCTAAAGTTATTTTGAGAAAATGTGAAGAAAATGCTTTAAACTTGCATTAAGGGTAAAATGGTCTTTTCACTCAAAATTAGTTGAAATTGTAGGGAGTGAAAAGAGCTAGAATTTCATGGAGAATGCAATAAAATGAGGGCATTATGGCAATTGACTAAGGGACATAGATGGAATTGTAGAGAAAGTGCGAGGGCAAAATGGGAACACATGCTTATATTAATTGGTATAAGACTTTATTTGAAGAAACCCTAACCCATATCCAACCCTTTTTCATGCCACTCTACCCCATTTTTCTCTCAATTTTCTTCACTAAACTTCAAAGGAAAATCATAGGTTTTGGTCTAGATTTTTGGAGATTTTCAATCTTCAAGCATCCTAAGGTAAAATTCTGGCAAAAGGAGTGTGATTAAACTTTAAAGTTTTAAATTCTTAGGTTTTTTATGATTTAGGTCCAATAGGAATAGATTTGGGGAAAAAGAGAAGTGATCTCACATATTCAAGGTAAGTAAACCTACTTTGAAACTTAATTTGAGCAAAACATGTGTTGAATGAATTTTTGCATGTTTATATGTGATGGTATGAGAGAATTATGGGCTGTTTTTTATGTTTATTGATGTATTAATTTGATCCATGAGAAGTAGTGTATGGTTATGTCATATGTGATGATTTGGTGAAGTTGTGGAGGATTTTGTGTTGAAATTTTTGAAGTGTAGAGAATTGTGAAAATGGACAGGTTTGATGCTATAATTAGTGAGTTTTTGGCTCACAATTTGGTTGAACTGGAGAGTTGTGGAAGTGTAGCCAACAAGGTAGTTGCATGTGCATATGAAGTGTTTGATGAAAATCGAAAAAGAAATTGCATGCATGAGTTGGCTAAACCATAATGAGGAAAGGGTTAGAGAAAGGCAAAGCTTGAAGTTTGAATGCATTTTATTGATCTTTTAACCTATTTTCATGGGGTAGAATGGTTAGGAAAGGTTAGGGAGTAAGTGGAGGTAAATAGGTATGGAAAAGCCTTAAAGTAGGCATGTTACCAAGGTTGCCCTGTCAAACCCGTGACCTTTTGAGTGATTTTGGGCATCTTATCTTTCTAATTGTGTTGAGTCGTAAACATAAAAGTTGTAGTCCTTTCTCTAAGCTTTAAAATGAGACCAAGATCATAGCAATCCAATGTGTATAACTGGAGATATGCCTTCTTGAATATGACGTGTGCAGAATGACTATCTTAAGAGTGCTTCCACTTTATTAGTTTATTTGTAGTCTAATAATCTATAATTGATTCCAAGTATCAAAATGATGCGTAAAGGGTTGTGAAGCATGGTTGAATGAGTGGTCTTTGTGATTATTTAATGATTGTATGAACATATATGTTTGATGTAATGAATGACCATGGAGGCTATGTTCATATATGGAAAGTGTATGTTTTTTTTTAAAGAATGCAAGTGTAGAATTTCCATAGCTTGGAAATTCATGTTGAAATGTGCATAGTATCTCTTTCTATTCTCTTTCTCTATTATACTATGATATAAGGTTTTTGCGATGGGGAACCTGTGAGTGATAGAGATGCCCACATACACACCGCCACGAGCGAGCGGGCATCAGTAGAGAGATATAGTATTTGTACAGTCTGTGAGTAGTGTATGTGGATGAGGACTGTACCCAGTAGAGCATACCTACATGCACACCGCCATGAGCAAGTGGCCACAACAGAGAGATACAGTACTTGTACAGTCCGTGAGTAGTGCATGTAGATGAGGACTATACCCACTCACATGGCCAGGGTTCCAAATCCATGCATCAACCTAGTCCGATCGGAAAACTAGAAAGAAGAAATAAGAGAAAGAGAATCGAAAAAGAAAAGAAAGAGATTACAACATAAGAGAAACAGAAACAGAAAAGAATGAAGAGTATAATCAAATAATAAAGTGAGAAAAGAAAAATCAGAATATGAGTAACAGAGGAAACACAGTACTGTAGTTTGGTTTACTTACTGAGCAATTAGTGCTCACTTCGTTAATTTACTGTTTTGCAAGTACTAGATGATTTGCGATCGGGCGGGACGTCAAGAAGTGGTGGAGTTTGGCGGCACTGTTCAAGATTACCTTATGTTACTAAAGTATATCAATGTTATGTGTATATATATATATTTATGAATTAAAAATTAGAATTTTTGGATTTACATTATGTATATATGTTTGTAAAAGTTATCTAGTAAATTTTATCTTATATTTCTTACAGAACTACTAGCTATATAGTCTATTACAACCATGCAATGCTATGTTACTGGGTGTGAATCTCGATAATGTTACCGGAATTAAGAGTCCTAGTGCACGCAATGCTATGTTCCTGAGTGTTTATGTTAATTCTGTTATGAAATTTTATTTATTCAGCCAGTTTGTCTATCAGTCTAATAAAATCTCGTTATAAAAAATCACTAGTTATTGGTTTTTGTAGTTGTACCACTAATTAAACCATGTTTTGTAATGCATTATTATTGGACTCCTAAAGTACTCTAATTTAATTTTAGCTGGTAGTTCTTCGCACTCTTTTCCCTTAACCTTGTTATCTCTTAAATGAATCTCCTCTCATTCTCACATTTTCATTGGTTCCAAGGCCTGATCAGGATGATAAAATCTTATTATATTGTGTACTTGTTTGTCGGTTTATTGATAAAATATTATATTTTGCTTGTTAGAGTAGATGCCCTAGAGCCAATCAATTATTGTAGAATTGACTCTTTGTAATAATGTTCATTGATCAATAAAAGGCATTTTATATTATATCGCGTATATCATCATTGTATGTATTTATTGATATATGTCCTTAGAACGGTAGAACTGTTACAAGGGTATCAAGTGTTTCAAATCTTGATAGTGAGAACCCTATGAGCACATATGGTGGCCATTTAGAAATGTCCGTAGCCCCAGTATATTCTGAAGTAAGGGCACATATAACGGTAAGGCTATCATAGTCTGGAGACCCTGTCGAAGGAAGTGACTCATCTTATTGTCAATGTTAGAGTAGATGCCCTAGAGCCAATCAATTAGTGTAGAATTGACTCTTTGTAATAGTTCATTAATCAATAAAAGGATTTTATTCTATATCGCGTAAAGCATTTATTGCAATATGTATTGATATATGTCCTTAGAATGGTAGAGCCGTGACGAGGGTATCAAGTGTTTCAAAATCTTGATAGTGAGCCCTATGAGCACATATGGTGGCCATTCTAGAAACGTCCGTAGCTCCACGTATTATTCTGAACTAAGGCACAGATAATACGGTAAGTCTATCATAGTGTTGAAGACCTGTCGAAAGACAGTGACTGATCTCACTTGTCAAGGTTGTTTGGTGACAACCTGGTGCAACACATGGGTGTTTGTTGTAGGCGATTACACCACAGCAAGTTCACTGGACTGACCACCAGAGGATTCCATATGGATGGTAACCCAGTGTCTATGGAACAAATCCTCTAACGAATGGTGGTGCATGTGATCCTTAGACTTGAGATCACCGGAGGCCTTGTGCACCGATTGGTGTAGTTTGACACTTAGACTAACGCAGTTCTTTTCAGAGCTGTCAATACGGTGGTGATTGGCGCATCAAGGAGTGTATCAAGACTATGGTGGATGACAGAGGATTATCACATCCGGGTACGGGAAATGTTATCTCACGGCGCAATTCAGTATATGGCAATGACACTAAAACTGTGGCCACAGTGGGATTGAGTTGTTGCTCTTATCCAGTTTATAATACGGGTCATTGGTCCAGAAAAATGAAAATAAAATCGAGAGTAACCGAAGGTTGACACTACTTCTATGCCTTCTTCTCGTCGAGATAACGTATGATGAAAGGATCGAATTGCACGGTAACCATATCGTTGACAGGTAGCTACTTTGCTGAATCCGAATCTATCGGGTGGCCATGATGCCTTGCAGGGGCCAATCTTGGTCTGTGTATTAGTGAGACGTTATGTGTGTTAATCGCAATACTATACACGCGATATGATGAGGCCTAAGGGTCACACACATAGAAGACAATTTAAGATGCAAGAAGAAGAAGGGCATTTTCGTCTTTTAGGCGAAAGGGTATTTTGGTAATTTCACAGTGCAATAAAATTGCTGAGGTCGTAGCCTTTTATTAATTTGTAGAAAAAATTAAATAAGTGAAATTACGTTTAAATGTGTGTTCGCACATATTTAAATATATTATCATATTGTTAAATGTTAATATATTTAAATATATATATATTAATTGATTTTAATTGAGATAATGATGGAAATTAAAATAAATCAAATTGGGAGGTTTGGCAACATGGGGCGTTTGGGTTGGAGCCAAGTAATATCCGTATGGGATTAGGCAAATTGTTTTTTAAGTATAAAAGGAAAAGTGTGTGTGATTTTAATTAAGGAGTTTTCTTTGTAAAAACCAAAATACACACAGCAGCCCCTCTTTGATAACACACTCCACGGCAGTAACTTGTGTTTCCAAAATCAATTCAATTGATTTTCTTTTTCTTCTTAACTTGAAGCAAGAGGATCTAGCAAACCTCTTGGTTCTTTTAGGATGTCTTTGTGTGGGACTACGCAGGTTCGACCTACACTTGGATCGGTAGCAAAACGTTTGCGACAAATTTGGAGGAGCTTCAAGTGCGTTTGTTTCTCTTAACTCATGTTGAATATTTATGCAGATTTTATTTAATATAAATTGTTAAAATCATACCCTTGATCTTGGGCTCATGTAAACGATCTGTTATTTTATTTCGTTTTCCGCTGCGTTACGGGACGTTTACGACAGTGGTATCAGAGCCTAGGGTACTGAATTTTTCAATTTTATGTGTATGGTTGATAACATGTATTGATGATAATATGTTGCCATATTGAATCTGTGTAAATCTGTCTTGAAATATGGTTTAAGAAACTGATTAATCGATTATTTAATTTGTTGATGATTTGCTGGTTTGGTTTAATGCATGATGGATTTTGTTGAGACAATGTGTTTGATTGATTGCAAAATCCAGTTAGAATGTTTTTGGTTGCTGTATGAACAGATCCGGAGCTGCCAGATCTGTGTACGCTCGCCGCGGCGATATAATCCATCGCCGCAGCGGATCGTCGCGCGCGCGGCGATAAATCCATCGCCGCGGCGATCGTCGTCGCTGCGGCGATATAACTCATCGCTGCAGCGATCGCACTTCCAAGTGTGCAGGGGGTAAAATGCAAAGTTTTAAAACTTTTGGACCAAACTGTAAATCTGCAAATTATCAGGGGGTAAATTGTAATAACCCACAAATTTCAGAAATTGATTGTTTTTGAAATGTATGCTTTGTACTTGTTTGTATATTGCATGGTGCCCGGTACATGAGCCTTAGACACTAAGGGTGAATGTTTTAATATTTTGGGTATGTATGGTTGATTTATTAAATAGGGCCTGCGTGTCTGCCTTTTCTCTCTTCTCGATGTATATTCTCTTCTCATCTAATTCCCCTCGAATGTAAATCAAGGTTCTAAATTTATGATGAAGAATTTGTATAATTATTTATTGTAAATTTAGAAAGATATTTTTTGTAATGTACTGAAGTCGGAGCAAAGGACGAGGCAACCATACTGAAGACTCAAGATTTTATTACAGGACCCAGGTGACTCACCGATTCCTCTAGGCTCGAGGAAATCGGTTTTAGTTGGGCATGTACCGGCACGTTTAATTTGTTTAGAATGCATGCTAAGGTTGAATGTTTGATAACATGCCAAACAATGTCATTCTAACAAAGATAATAATTTGGTGAGACATTAAATAAAAAACCCTCAATTAAAGTATATTAAGTCACGAAAGCCTTCCATCACCATGGTTTTAATCAAACACTGCTCGTAACCTGTTCGCCAAAGCGAAGGGTACACTTCTACCAGTGGGAGGTTAAAATGCATTGGAGTTTCCTTAATGGTGATGGGTCGACTTAAAATGACGGTTTTGCTTGTTCGCCAAAGCGAAGGTTGATAAACATGCGTCATAGGCATAGTAGAGAGCAGTACACATATTGTGTGTACGTGGTGACATGTAGTGTCCACTCTACTGATACTGAGAATCACACTTGAGGACAATGGCATGTACTGTCCATTGGATTGTGTGATTGGCTTGTTGGCTTTCTCACATTTGAGGTTGATAGTGGGAGCTATTCAACTGGTGTGGATTAAGTTTGTGGCCTACCTAATCAACTCATTTTGGCTGTCGCCAAAGCGAAGGTTTGAAATGGGCAAGATGGGATCTCGGTCCACTAGGAAGTCAACGGGCTTTCCGAGTTAATAGTGAGGGCTATTGGCTGAGTAAAAAGTGGGAGCGTCGTTTAATAAAAGACCATATTAAACAATAATAATGAACATGGTAATAACGGTTACTTTTTCCGCACTTGTAGATTCACTTAAATTTAGCAAAATGATCCCAATACACTGCGACAAATCATCGAACTGGGAGAGAAATGGAATGGTGAAATTTCGTTGACTGGTATAGAAGTATAAATAATATACTTCAGTCAAGCGGATAGATATACACCATTGAGCAAGCTCTATCACCAGAGCCTGCTGAAGTCTATCCATGAGACTGGGTATGTATATGTGGAAGCATACACATGATGCAAAAGCAGAAATGACTAGATACATGTGCTTGCATCAATGGCACATTACTGGACAGCAGTGCAGAAATGGATTTAGCTTCTATCTTTATTTTCTTCGAAGAAATGAGAAGCATATGGGTCTCGGTCGTTATTCAGATGTAAGATGGAAGAGGGTACCAAAATTGGCGATCATATACTCAAGTGGGACCGAGTATATGAATAAGCTTGAGATTTTGGGATGTGGACTTAATGAAGGTTTAATGATAAACCTAATATTACAGTCATTACCGAATTCTTATTCTCAATTTGTCTATGACTTTATTGAGGAAGATAAGAAGTACACCTTTCCGAGCTTCTCGATTTGTTGAAGACTACTGAGTCAGGCATGAAAATGTCAGAAACTTGGACGTTGGTTGAAGCCAACTCAAGTGAAAAGGAAAGGGCTCAGAAGTCAATGGAAAGAACTGTTGCAGAAAGGAAAGGGCGTTTGTCCCACTGTGGGAATCCCAGTCACTGGAGGAAACATTGCAAGGCCTTCCTAGCAAAAGGGAAGAAGAATGTTATCTTCGTCAGGTATGTTATTGAGATTAACTTCTCCCAAACATCTAGTTGACACAAGATGTGGTACTCACCTTGATTGATGTGTAGGAACTACGGTAGAGTAGATTGCTCGCCGAGGGAGAGGTGGACCTACCTGTTGGAAATGAAGCACGTGCTGCTACAATTTGTGTAGGATCTTATCGTTTGATTTAGCCGATGGACTTGTTTCTGGAACTTGTGGATTATTATGGTGTTTTTAGTTTCTAGAAATTATATATTTCTGTGTCCACATAGGACAAATGAGAATATTAGTTTACTAATGGATTATGTCCTTGAGTATATAATATTCTTTATGGAACTATTTCATAATAATATGTTTTAAGAAAGACAACAAGGATAATCTCAAAAATGACTACTATGCCAACTTTGGCAAGTTGAGCTAAACATACCTGAAGGAATGTGGGGATAGTATCACAACTCACCCCTCCTTATACACCCCAACACATGAGAGTGTCAGAAAGGAGGAATAGGACCTACTTGACATGGTTAGGTCCATGATGAGTTTTAGTGATTTACCTGCATCGTTCTGGGGTTTGCCCTAGAGACTGCGACTCACGTTTTGAACCGTGTGCCTTCAAAGTCTGTAGATAAGACTCCATATGAGTATGGAGTGGGCGAAAGCCCAACTTGTCTTATCTAAGGATTTGGGGTTGCGAAGCTTATGTTAAGAAATTGACTTCGAACAAGCTGGGCCCAAAATCCTGTAAATGTATATTGTGGGGTATCCAAAGGAGACCAAAGGATACTATTTCTACCACCCAGAAGAGCGCAAAATTTTTGTTACTCGATTGGTGTCTTCCTAGAAAATGAATATTTCTAAGAGTACTAGTGGGAGAAAAGTAGAATCGATGAAGTTCTAGAACCACAAGGCTACTAGTGAAGGACGGGATGATGTGCCACAAGAAATGGTTGAGCATCAGAGGAGGTTACTCCACAACTTGTGGATCAAAGTGAACTACCTCAAGTAGCACAGGAGCTACGTAGATCTGGGAGAGTACGCCATGAGCCCGAGGATATGGTGATCTCGTGACTCAACATGGTGACGTACTGGTCTACCAAGACGATGAACCCGAACCTACGAAGACGCTATATCGGATCCAGATTCCGTTAAATGGCTTGAAGCCATGAAATCTGAGATGGACTCCATGTACCAGAACAAAGTGTGGTCTCTGGTGGAATCACCTGAAGGGGTAAAACCCATAGGGTGTAATGGGTCTTCAAGAAGAAGACTGACTGGATGGCAACGTGCATACTTATAAAGCACGGCTGGTTGCCAAAGGTTTCAAACAAATTCATGGCATTGACTATGAAGAAACCTTTTCGCTGGTTGCCATGATTAAATCCATCCGGAGATGTTGCAATGCTGCATATCATGACTATGAGATTTGGCAAATGGATGTCAAAACTGTTTCTGAACGGAAACCTTGAGGAGGATGTGTACAGACACAACCTGATGGTTTCGTTCTTGATAGTCAAACCAATAAGGTATGCAAGTTACAGAGATCCATTTATGGACTCAAGAAGCTCAAGGAGCTGAAACATTCGTTTGATGAGCCATAAAGAATTCGGTTTATCAAGAACGAAGATGAACCCTGTGTTTACAAGAAAGTGAGTGGGAGCGCAGTAGCATTCCTAGTGTTGTATGTCGATGACATACAATAGATCGGGAATGATATACCGAACTGCAGTCGGTAAAGACTTGGTTATCCAAGTGCTTCTCCATGAAGGACTTAGGGGAAACAGCCTACATCCTAGAATAAAGATCTATCGTGATGATGTGGGTTGCTCAAACTAAGTCAAAGTACATAGACAAGGTACTGAACAACATCAGTATAGAAAATCCAAGAAGGGATTTCTTTGATGGCATATGGTGTCTATCTCTGTAAGGATATGTGTCTTTAACCACACAATGAGAGAGATAGAATGAAGAGGATCCCACATGCTTAGCAAGTGGATCCATCTTATATGTTCAGATTGATATCTAATGTGCATTAAGCATTGTAATGGATGTCAATCAGGCTCAAGTGAGCAATATGTTATGTACTTAGATGATGTCTTATGTGCATTCGGCAATAGTAGAAGATATCAACTAAATCCAAGTGAATGACACATGGGTGAGGGTCAATGGACATTCTTAAGTGCTTGAAAAGGGCTAAGAATATATATTCTTGGATTATGGAAGAAGATGAGCTCACGTAAGAGAATACCGTGACGCTATTTCCAAACAGGAAAAGGATGATTAAGTTCGCAATTTGGGATTACACATTTGTTCAATATAACTGCAGTGAGCTGCAAGAGCTCAAATGGTGTACTGCAGTGGATTCTACAATTGATGCATAGTGTACCGCATTTTTAATGCAGCCGTGTAGGCGGTTTGGATCAAGAAGTTCATTACTGAACTTGATGTGATTTCAAGCATTGCTAATCCAGTATAGTTGTACTGCGATAACAATGGAGCATTGTTGTGGCTGAGCAATCACGGTCTCAAAGAAATCCAAACACTTACTTAGTTGATTCAATCTGATCTGAAGGATCGATATGAAAGGGAATGTGCAGATTTGCAGATACTACCAACCCACTATTAAAGTTTCTATTGAAGCGAGAAGCATGATGGGCACTGGATCATTCAATGTTGAGTGCATGAATGACTGGCTATAGTGCAGGCACTTGTGTCATTCAGTGTTGAGGGCAGAATGATGGCTATAGTGCAGTGGAGATTGTTAGGTAGATGCCCTAGAGCCAATCAATTATTGTAGAATTGACTCTTTATAATGTTCATTAATCAATAAAAGGCATTTTATTCTATATCGCGTAAAGCATATTATTGCAATATGGATTGATATATGCCTTAGAATGGTAGAGCCGTGATGAGGGGATCAAGTGTTTCAAATCTGATAGTGAGAACCCTATGAGCACATATGGTGGCCATTTAGAACGTCCGTAGCTCCAGTATTATTCTGAACTAAGGGCACAGATAATACGGTAAGGCTATCATAGTGTTGAACGACCCTGTCGAAAGACAGTGACTGATTCACTTGTCAAGGTTGTTTGGTGACAAAACTGGTGCAACACATGGGTGTGTTGTAGGCGATTACACCACAGCAAGTTCACTGGACTGACCCACCAGAGGATTCCATATGGATGGTAACCCCAGTGTCTATGGAAAAATCCTCTAACGAATGGTGGTGCATGTGATCCTTAGACTTGAGATCACCGGAGTGCCTTGTGCAACGATTGGTGTAGTTTGACACCACTAACGCAGTTCTTTCAGAGCTGTCAATACGGTGGTGATTGGCTGCATCAAGGAGTGTATCCAGACTATGGTGGATTGAAAGAGGATTTATCACTCCCGGGTACGGGAGAATGTTATCTCACGGCGCAATTCAGTATATGGCAATGACACTAAAACTGTGGCCCACGTGGGATTGAGTTGTTGCTCTTCCAGTTATAATACGGGTCATTGGTCCAGAAACTGAATAAAAATATCGAGAGTAACCGAAGGTTGACACTACTCTATGCCTTTTCTCGTCGAGATAACGTATGATAAAGGATCGAATTGCACGGGAACCATATGTTGACAGGTAGCTACTTTGCTGAATCCGAATCTATCGGGTGGCCATGATGCCTTGCTAGGGGCCAATCTTGGTCTGTGTATTAGTGAGACGATTAATTGGTGTTAATGCAATACTATACACTGCCGATATGATGAGGAGCTAAGGGTCACACACTAGAAGACAATTTAAGATGCAAAAGAAGAAAGAAGGGCATTTTCGTCTTTTAAGGCGAAAGGGTATTTTGGTAATTTCACGTGCAATTAAATTTGCTGAGGTCGTAGCCTTTATTTAATTTGTTAGAAAATTAAATAAGTGAAATTACGTTTAAATGTGTGTTCGACATATTTAAATATATTATCATTATTGTTAAATGTATATATATTTAAATATATATATATTAATTGATTTTAATTGAGATAATGATGGAAATTAAAAAAATCAAATTGGGAGTGTTTGGCAACATGGGGCGTTTGGGTTGGAGCCCAAGCCTATTCCGTATGGGATTAGGGCAAAATGTTTTTTAAGTATAAAAGGAAAAGTGTGTGTGATTTTAATTAAGGAGTTTTTCTTTGTAAAAACAAAAAACCACGCAGCCCTCTTTGATAACACACTCCCACGGCAGTAACTTGTGTTTGCCAAAATCAATTAATGATTTCTTTTTCTTCTTAATCTTGAAGCCAAAGAGGATCTAGCAAATCCTCTTTGTTCTTTTAGGATTGTCTTTGTGTGGACTACGCAGGTCGATCCTACACTTGGATCGGTAGCAAAACGTTTGTCGACAAATTTGGAGAGCCTTAACGTGCGTTGTTTCTCTTAACTCATGTTGAACTATTTATGCAGATTTTATTTAATATAAATTGTTAAAATCATACCCTTGATCTTGGCTCATGTAAACGATCCTGTTATTTTATTTTTCGTTTCCGCTGCGTATACGGGACCGTTTACTAACAGTCAAGGTTGTTTGGTGACAACCTAGTGCAACACATGGGTGCTTGCTATAGGCAAGTTCACTGGACTGACCCACCAGAGGATTCCATATGGATGGTAACCCCAGTGTCTATGGAACCCTCTAACAAATGGTGGTGCATGTGATCTTTAGACTTGAGATCACCGGAGCGCCTTGTGCACCGATTGGTGCAATTTGACACTAGCCTAACGCATTTCTATTCAGAGCTGTCAATACGGTGGTGATTGGCTACATCAAGGAGTGTATCAAGACTATGGTGGATAGACAGAGGATTCATCACTCCCAGGTATGGGAGAAGTTATCTCACGACACAATTCAGTAAATGACAATGACACTAAAACTGTGGCCATAGTGGGATTGAGTTGTTGCTCTATCCAGTTTATAATACAGGTCATTGGTCTAGTAACTAAATACATAATATCGAGAGTAACTGAGGTTGACACTATTTCTATGCCACGGTCTCGTAGAGATAACGGATAATGAAAGGATCGGATTGTATGGTAACCATATCGTTGACAGGTAGTTGCTTCGCTGAATCTGAATCTATCGGGTGGCCATGATGCCTTGCTAGGGGCCAATCTTAGTCTGTGTGTAGTGAGACGATTAATTGGTGTTAATCGCGATACTACACACTGCCGGTATGATAAGGAGCCTACGGGTCACAGACATAGAAGATAATTTAAGAACCAGTTTGTAAGAAGGGTATTTTCGTCTTTTTAGGCAAAAGGCTATTTTGGTAATTTCATAGTTCAATTAAATTCGTTGAGGTCGTAGCCTTTATTTAATTTGTTATTAAATTAAATAAGTACAATTATATTTAAATATATGTTCGCATATATTTAAATGAATTATTATTATTGTTATTGTTAAATGTTAATATATGAAATATATATATTAATTGAATTTAATTGAAATAACAATAATAATTAAAAGTAAAATATCTTAAAGGGGCTGTTTGGATACAAGGAGCTTGAAGAAAATATTTCATTTGTTTTTCATCTTGGTTCTTAAAGGCTAAAGAGGATCTAGCAAATCCTTCTTTAGTTCCTTGAGGTTGTCTTCGTGTGGACTACATTGGTTCGATCCTACACTTGGGTCGGTAGCGAAACCCATTTCGAGACAAATTGGAGAGCCTCCAAACGTGGGTATGGTTTCTTAACCTTGAGCTGTTTTACTTCAGATTTTAATATGTTGTATAAACTGTAAATTTGTGCCCTAATCTTGGTTCAAAGGAGCGATCTATAATGTTTAAATAATTTTTGTTTCCATTGCCATGTATGATCATTTCCTAACAGCTTGGTTAATTGTATATCATGCATATGCATAATGATACAAAGAGGAAATGTTTTGGGATGATATTTCAAAAAAAGAAAAAAAAAAGAAAAAAAGAAAAGAAAAGGTATTTTAATGGTTTACAGATTTAACATGACGCTTCTTGGTCACCTAAGTCTCATGGGTGCACCCAGAGTTCGTGGGATAGGAAGGGTCGGGACCGGTCATGTCATGTCATCTTGATTCACTAAAAGTTTTGCCAAACAAAGTTAGTTATTTCTTTTCCATTCTAGGTAATGTGGAAAGCAGTGGAGCATGCACTTGGTCCAGGCTTCAATCGTGACAAATGTGACATTAAGATAGTTGGAACTCCTTTGACACATCAAAGGTTTCTTTGACAAAATAGAGGAACTTATGGCCCAACATACAAGCTGGTAAAGACACTTTTCCTAGGCATTCAACTCCCATTCCTTAGTTTTATATTGTGGAGATTCAACTTTCCCCGGCATTGGAGTCCTTGCTGTCGCTGCTAGCGGTGCCATCGTTGCTAACTCCTTAATTTCGGTTTCTCAACACTTAGAACTTCTTGACGCCATTGGCATTTGAACTTATTGACAATGAATTCAGTTTAAAAAAACAGATGCCTTTCAATGCCTCCATTAGAGGAAACTTTTCCCCAACTTCCAATATCTCTACAACTACAAGCGTTGATATTCTCCTTCGGAGTGTCATTATCTCCAACATTTCTGGTTTGTACACACACTATATTTATTCTATCATAACATGTTGTGTATGCAAAAAAAAAAAAAAAAAAAGAAATGTGGTTTGTGGTGGGCGAAAAGCCACTACGTTTTGGCATGATGGAATATGCCCTGGTGACGGGCTTAGGATGTGGAGAAGTGCTAGATAAGAAGGCTGAGGCAGTAAAGAATAGTCGGGGAGCCAGACAGTTTTATGATAAGGTTTTGCAGGGGGATAAGTCTATTACAGCACATGTATTAGAGAATAGGCTAGAAATAGTTGAATTTACTGATACAGAGAAGATAAAAGTGTGCTTGGTTTTGTTTTTACATTCGATCTTATTGGCTGGTGACTCAACAAAAGCTGTTGAGAAAGATTGGTTGTTGTTTGCAAGTAACTTGAAGTTCTTTAATTCTTATNATCAACCCTTCCTTGATCTTGGTACGCACAATGTGACAATTAATATCGATATGCTTCATACGCTCATGAAACATTGGGTTGGAAGCAATATGGATGGTAGATTGATTGTCACAGCAAAGTGAAATTGGTAACTGGAGTGGAAGAGCAAAGTCAGTCAAGAGTTGTGTCAACTAAACAAGTTCACAAACTGTTGTGGCCATAGCTCGATACTCTGCTTTAGAAGAGGACTGAGAGACAGTAGCCTACCTCTAAGATTTCCAGGACAATAGAAAACCCCCAAAAAAAATGTAGAACACAATATTAGACTTACGAGTCATAAGGCAAGAAGCCCAATTTGAATCATAGAAGGCCTACGGCTGAAGAGAACCATGACCAGGAAAGAATAGACCCATACCAGGTGAATGCTTAACATACCTGACAACTTTAAGAGCAACATGAAGATGAGATTCCTTAGGCTGATGCATTAATTGGCTAAGAATATTCACTGAAAAACTGAGGTCAGGTATGGTCAAGCATAAATAAAGCAATTTTCTAATGAGTTTTTGATACACTGATGGATCTGTCAAGACAAGATCCTTCTGACTAGGAAACTGCTTATCATATTCTGCAGTAGTAAACTTCATATTTGGATAATGAGGGACCAAAGATGGCTTGGCAGCAACCAGCCTTGATTCAGCAATTAACTTCAAGGCATATTTTCTTTGGCACAGGCTAATTCCTTTGGAAGACCTGGCAACCTCAAAGCCTAAAAAAATACGTAAGACTTCCAAATCTTTCAACTTAAAATGTGAATGCAGCAAATCTTTAGTAGCTTGAATAAGTGAAGAATCACTACCAGTAAAAACTAAGTCATCAACATAAATGAGCAAGATGACAATATGACCTTGAACTTTCTTTAAAGAAAAAGGAGTGGTCTAATTGTGATTGTTGGAAACCTCCCAACAAAAAGCTATAGTAAGCTTTGTATTCCAAGCTCTAGAGGCTTGCTTCAAGCCATACAAAGACTTATGAAGCCTGCAAACCAATGAGTTATCATGTTGTTTAGGAAAACCTTGAGGTAAATGCATGTAAATTTCCTGTTGGAGATCTCCTTGAAGGAAAGCATTATCAACATCCAAGTGATAAAGTGGCCAATTTCTCATGGAAGCAATAGCCAAAACAAGTCTTACAGTTACTATCTTTACTACAGGAGAGAGTCTCCTTATAATCAATTCCAGCTTGTTGGGTAAACCCTTTGGGAACTAACCTTGCCTTGTACCTTTCTAAAGTGCCATCCGCCTTATACTTCAACTTATAAACCCATTTACATCCAATTGAAGTTTTGCCAAGAGGCAAGGGAACTAAGGACCAAGTCCCATTTCTTTCCAAGACTTGAATTTCCTATTGCATAGCAGCAATCCAATGAGGATCTTTGGATTCTTGGGTGAAGGAGGTAGGCTCAGTAAGAACATAAATGCTAGATAGACATTTTTGATAAGTGGGGAAAATATGTGTATAGGATATGTAATTGTGTATAGGGTACTAAACAGTAGTTGTCAAATTGGATTGAGGCAAGGTTGGACAGATAAAATCTATAGTCCAAATGGGCGGTTTAATTGTCCTACTAGATCTTCTAAGTTGAGCAGGAGAATGAGGGACAGGTTCAATGTTTGAAAGAAAGACAGTGGTATTAGATGGTGTAAGTAAATTGGTGGGTAAACGCAGTGGAAGACAAAAATATTTCCCATCGATTACTCTGATTAGCCCAAAATCAAGGTCTGATATATATATATATATATATATATATATTACATGCTAAAATTGAAATAACACAAATCCAAGCAAGGATCAGATCATACCAGCGTTTGGAGGCTCCGTCAATATCTCTGAACGCGATGTCGCCACCAATCCAAGTGTAGAATTGAACTCACGTTGTCCACACAAAGACAGTACAACAGAGACCTGAGATTGATTTTGCTAAAACCAATCCTTGGCTTTAAGGATTCAAGGTTTGGAAGGATGAAATGAAAAAGAGAAGAGAAGAAAAAATTCTCTCAAAAGTTTTCACTCCACGGCTGAATCAATGAATTAATTAAAACCTATTCAACCTTTTCTTTATATAGAAAAGGAAAATATCCACTCCATCCCTAAAGTTTAGCAACAACCCAAACTTAGGTGGAATCACCATAGGTGCCAATTTAATTATTTAGTTAAATGTTGGTATAAATATCAATATTAACCAATAATTAAATTCGTAATCTTGCTAAATTATTCCAATAATAAAATTGGACATAGGCTACAACCTTAGTAAATTTAATTACACAGCAAAATTACCAATATGCCCTTTCATCCAAAAGACAAAATTACCCTTCATAGTTAGCCACCCTTAAATTGTCTCCTTAGTGTATGACCCGTAGGCTCCTCATCATACCGGCAGTGAGTTGTATCATGATTTTAATGCCCAACATGGAGGTACATGATTTAATTTAAGTTTTATAGCCCTTAGTTAATTTTTGTTAGAATTATTTTAAGAGAATATGAAGAAAATGCCTTAAACTTGTATTAAGGGTAAAATAGTCTTTTCACTCAAAATTAGTTAAAATTGTGGGGAGTGAAAAGAGATAGAATTTCATAAAGAATATAATAAAAATGAGAGCATTATGGTAATTGACTAAAGGACAAGGATGGAATTTCCAAAAAAGTGTAAGGGCAAAATGGGAAAGCATATTTATAAAATAAGATGATAAGGGTTTGTAACCCTTATTTCCTTCATTCCACTGCCACTCTTCCCCTTCATTTTCTCTCAAATTTTCATTCACTTCTCCAAGGAATTTGAGGGCTTTTGAGTAGATTTTCATAGGGTTTTGATTCTAGGCATCAAAAGGTAAGAATTCATGCTCTTTATCTATGATTTATTTGTGTAAAAGTCGAGTTCTTATGAAGTGTATGTGATGGTTTGATGATGGGTTGAAATTGGAAGAATTGGAGAAATCTTTTGGGAGTGTTTGTGCCGTGTAGGTATGTTGATGATATAAGAGAGTTTTTCTATTAATTTGGGTGGTTTAAGAAACCAATAGACTGATCATTAAATTAGGGTTTGTTCATGCATAATTATTGTTTAATGAAATGCCTAAGTGAAGTATGAGTTGGGTAGAAACCTTAATTTTATGCAACATTGCATATGTGCATTTCATAAATGCATGTAAGTAAGAAATTTTAAGTATGAGCTATCCATATGCATATAATTGTGTATGTGTAGAAACTTATGAAAGAATAAAGAATAAAGAATAAAACAGTCTAAGAATAAAGAGAAAGGAAGAATAAGCATTAAAGAATTAAAGAGTGTTAAAGAAGAGAAAAGAATAGGTTGGTGTGATGGGGAACCATGAGTGTCAAGAAGAAATTCCCACATACATGCCACCTTAATTGAGTGGCATAAGAAGAAAAAGAATTATATGGCCCGTAAGAGTATATGTGGATGAAGGTTGTACCAAGAAGAATTCCTACATGCACGCCACCTTAATTGAGTGGCCTAAGAAGAAAGAAGAAGTTGTACGGTCCGCAAAAGTGCATGTAGATGAGGACTGTACTCACTCACATGGCCAAGGTTCCAAATCCATATATCAACCGAGTTCGATCAGCAAAGAATAAGAAAAGAAAGAATAACAAAAGAAAGAATAAGAATAAGAAAGAATGAGAAAGAATAAGAAAAGAAAGAATAAGAATAAGAAAGAATGAGAAAGAGTAAGGAAAGAAAGAATGAGAAAGAATAAGAATAAGAAAGAATGAGAAGGCTTGAACAAGCCAAGAAAAGAAAAGAAATAGAACAAGAAAATAGAAAGAATAAGAAAGAAAAAACATTTTATGCACTATTGCATATGGATTTTATTCATGCATATTGCTAGGAATTTCATCATGGTTAGGAAGAATAGAAAGAGTAAGAAAGAAAGAACAGAGAGAAGTAGAAAAAAAAAAAAAGAACAATGAGAGTAAGAAGAAGTAGAAAAAAAGAAAAGAACAATGAGAGTAAGAAACAGAGGAAGAAACAGAGAAAGGAAAGAGAAGGAATTAAGTAAGGAAAGAACCTAAGAAGGAGAAAAGTTAAGGGATTTACTTACTAAGCATTTTTATGCTCACCCCGTTGTTTTTCCATATTTTTGCAGGAAATAGGTGAGTAGTGGTCGAAAGGACGTCGACAAGTGGGGAGGATTGGCATTACTGTCCACTGTCGCTAAGTTTTTGTACTTGTGATTTTGATATATGTAAAGAATTATGTTTTGTAAGTAAAGAAAAATTTGGGCCCAACTATTTTCATATACTAATTATGCATGTTTTTTATTGTATATGTTCTAAAGTATACTAGTAGAAAGCAGTTATTACAATGATTGACACCAATCAATCATCTCACTACACATAAACCAAGATTGACCCTTAGCAAGGCATCATGGCCACCCGATAGATTCGAATTCAGTGAAATAGCTACCTGTCAATGATATGGTTATTGTGCAATCAAATCCTTTCATCATCTATTATCCCATCGAGACCAAGGCACATAAATAATGTCAACCTCAATTACTCTCGATATGTTTGTATTCAGTTACTGGACCAATGACCAGAATAATAAACTGGATTGAGCAACAACTTAATCCCACTATGGCCATAGCTTTAGTATCATTGCGATATACTGAATTGCACAGTGAGATAACTTCTCCCATACCCGGAAGCGATGAATCCTCTATCCATCCACCATAGTCTTGACACACTCCTTGATGCAGCCAATAACTACCATATTGATGTTAGGAAACGATCTATTGAGGCAGTGGAAAACAAAATCAATAATAACAAGGATCGTTCCATAGAACCAAGATCAGGGTACAATTTTACAATTTATATCACAATAAGAATCTACAAAAAATTAATCTAGAGTTTAAGAAACTATATGCATGTTTGGAGGCTCCTCCAAATTTGTCTCTGAATTTATTTTGCTACCGACCCAAGTGTAGGGTCGAACTGACATAGTCCACATGAAGACAATTGCAAGGAACTAAAGAGGAATTTGCTAGATCCTCTCTAGCCTTAAGAATCAAGAAGAAATGAAGAGTGTTTGATTTTCAATCAAAACCAAGTCTGGCGTGGGAGAGAGGAAAAGAGGCTGTGTGTTTTTCTCTTTTACAATGAAAAATGAGTTGAATGAATTCTCTTCACTTTTTACAAATAAAACATTTCTTTTATAGCAACATTTTAATTGCCTTATTCCCATATGGAATAGGCTTGGGCTCTAACCCAAACACCCCATGTTTCCAAACATTCCCAATTATATATTTATTTTAATTCATCATTATCTCAATTAAAATATTAAAATCCTATATATTAACATTTAACAATAATGATAATTTATTTAAATATATGTTAACACATATTTAAACGTAATTTCACTTATTTAATTTTTTCTAATAAATAAAATGAAGGCTACGACCTCAGCAAATTTAATTGCACTATGAAATTACCAAAATACCCTTTCGCCTAAAAAGACGAAAACACCTTTCTTTCTTCTTGAGTCTTAAATTATCTTCTATGTGTGTGACCCATAGGTTCCTCATCATACCAATAGTGTATAGTATCGCGATTAACACCAAGTAAGCGTCTCACTAATACACAGACCAAGATTGGCCCCTAGCTAGGCATCATGGCCACCTGATAGATTCGAATTCAGTAAAGTAGTTACTTGTCAACGATATGGTTACCGTACAATTCGATCCTTTCATCATGCGTTATCTCGATGAGACGAAGGCATAGAAATAGTGTCAACCTTCGGTTACTCTCGATATTATGTATTCAGTTTCTAGACCAATGACCTGTATTATAATCTGGATAGAGCAACAACTCAATCCCACTGTGGCCACAGTTTTAGTGTCATTGTCATATACTGAATTGCGCCGTGAGATAACTTCTCCCGCACCCGGGAGTGATGAATCCTCTATCTATCCACCATAGTCTTGACACACTCCTTGATGCAGCCAATCACCATTGTATTGACAGCTCTGAATAGAACTGCGTAAGGCTAGTGTCAAACTGCACCAATCGGTGCATAAGGCGCTCCGGTGATCTCAAGTCTAAGGATCACATGCACCACCATTTGTTAGAGGATTTGTTCCATAGACACTAGGGTTACCATCCATATGGAATCCTCTGGTGGATCAGTCCAGTGAACTTGCTCTGGTGTATTCGCTTACAGCAAGCACCCATGTGTTGCACCAGGTTGTCACCAAACAACCTTGACAAGTGAGATCAGTCACTGCCTTTCGACAGGGTCATTCAACACTATGATAGCCTTACCGTATTATCTATGCCCTTACTTCAGAATAATACTGGGGCTACAGACGTTTCTAAAATGGCCACCATATGTGCTCATAGGGTTCTCTCTATCAAGATTTGAAACACTTGACACCATTGTCATGGTTATACCATTCTAAGGATATATATCAATACATATTGCAATAATAATGATTTACGTGATATAGAGTAAAATGTCTTTTATTATTGATTAATGAACATTATTACAAAGAGTCAATTCTACAATAATTGATTAGCTCTAGGGCATCTACTCTAACAATTGATAGCTTTGAATAAAACTACGTTGGGCTAGTTTTAAACTATACCAATCGGTACACAAGGCGTTCCAGTGATCTCAAGTCTAAGGATCACATGTACTGCCATTCGTTAGAGGATCTGTTCCATAGACATTAGGGTTTCCATCTATATGGAATCCTCTGGTGGGTCAGTTCAGTAAACTTTCCTATAGCAAGCACCCATGTGTCGCACCAGGTTGTTGACAAATAACCTTAACAAGCGAGATCAGTCACTGCCTTTCGACAGGGTTGTTCAACACTGTGATAGCCTTACCATATTATCTATGCCCTTGGTCATAATACTTGGGCTACGGCCATTTCTAGAATGACCACCATATGTGATCATATGATTCTCACTATCAAGATTTGAAACACTTGATACCCTCGCCATGGTTCTGCCATCCAAAGGACATATATCAGTGCATATAATATGATTTACACGATATGGTATAAAATGTCTTTCATTGATCAATGAAACATTATTACAAAGAGTCAATTCTACAATAATTGATTGGCTTTAGGACATCTACTCTAACAATCTCCCACTTGCACTACAACAAATCATTCCTGTATTAATACCAAATGATCTCAAGTATTGTTCATGCTTCTGTTGCGACACAGGCTTTGTCAGTGGACTTGCAAGATTGTCATCTGTATGCACTTTACTAATTTACACATCTTTCCTCTCAACTATTTCTTTGATGAGATGGAATCACCTGAGTATGTGTTTGGACTTCTGGTGAGACCGTGGTTCCTTTGCTTGAGCTATTGCTCCATTGTTGTCACAATAGATGTCCATCGAATCAACAGTCGTGGAAATCACACCAAGTTCGGTGACAAACTTCTTTATCTAGACTGCCTCCTTGGCCGCATCGGATAATGCAATATACTCAGCCTCTATTGTATAGTCTGCTATAGTGCTTTGCTTGGGGCTCTTCCAGCTCACTACACCCTGATTGAGACAAAATACAAACCCAGATTGTGAACGATAATCATCTTTGTCCATTTAGAAACTAGCATCACTGTATCCTCGTACAGTGAGCTCATCTTCCCCTCCATAAACCAAGAACATATCCTTAGTCCTTTTCAAGTACTTAAGAATGTTTTTGACAGTCATCCAGTGACGCTCACCTGGATCCGATTGATATCTACTACAAGTGCTCAATGCATATGAGAAATTAATCCAAGTACACAACATGGCATACATGATGGATCTAATTGCTGATGCATATGGGATCATCTTTATCTTATCTCTCTCATCTTGTGTTTTAGGACACATATCCTTAGAGAGATAAACACGATATGACATCAGAAGAAATCCCTTCTTGAATTCTTCCATACTGAATCTTTTCAATACTTTGTCAGTGTATGTACTCTGACTTAGGCCAAAAAACCTACGCGATCTATCATGATAGATCTTTATTCCGAGGATGTAGGCTGCTTCTTCTAAGTCTTTCATAGAGAAGCACTTGGATAACAAGGTCTTTACTGACTGCAAGTTTGGTATGTCATTCCCTATCAGAAGTATGTCATCAACATACAACACTAGGAATGCCACTGCACTCCCACTCACTTTTGTGTAAACACGGGGCTCATCTTCATTTTTTATAAAATCGATTCTTTTACAATTTCATCGAAACGAATGTTCTAGCTCCTCGAAGCTTGCTTGAGTCCATAAATGAATCTTTGCAACTTGCATGCCATACCAGCTTATCCATCAAGAATGAAACCATTGGGTTGTGTCATATACATATCCTCTTCAAGGTTTTCATTTAGGAAAGCCATTTTGACATCCATTTGCCAAATCTCATAATCATGATATACAACAATCACAAGCATAATCTGGATGGACTTAATCATGGTAACCGGTGAAAAGGTTTCATCATAGTCAATACCATGAATTTGTTTGAAACCTTTTGCAATTAGTTGTGCCTTATAAATGTGCACCTTGCCATCCATGTTAGTCTTCTTCTTGAAGACCCATTTACACCCTATGGATTTTATCCCTTCAGGTGGTTCCACCATAGACCATACTTGGTTCTATTACATGGAGTCCATCTCAGATTTCATGGCTTCAAGCCATTTAACGAAATCTGGATCCAATATAGCGTCTTCGTAGGTTTTGGGTTCATCGTCTTGGTAGACTAGTATGTCACCATGCTGAATCACGAGATAATCATATCTCTCAGGCTCATGATGCACTCTCCCAGACCTACGTAGCTCTTGTGCTACCTAAGGTGGTTCACTTTGATCCACTTGTTGTGGAGTAACCTCCTGTAATGCTTTCTTTCTAGCTAGTATACTCGTAAAATAATCACTAAAACTCATTAAAAATATATATAAGAAAATACACATATATATACGAGTAATAAAGTATGGGCCTATATTTAATTTTTCTTTATATACAAATATTTACAAAATATTCTCAAAAATAGCAACTTGACAGTGTAGCCCAACCCTTCCACTGCGTGACGTTCCTAGCGACCGCAACTCACCTATTACCTGCAAAACATTAAAAACAATGGAGTGAGCACTAATGGCTCAGTAAGTAAACCAGCTATGCTACCCTTCTCTCTCCGTTGCTTAAATCCTGAATTTTCTTTCCTTACATCACACCTTTCTATTATTCTCTGTTGTTTCTTTATTGTTTCTCTGTTCTTTCTCTATTCTTTCTCTATTCTTTCTCTATTCTTTCTCGATTTCTAATTTCTCACTACCCATGATAATAGGCATGGTATCATGCATAGGTATGATGCAAATGCACAAATGCATAGAATGTGCATTTTCTTTTCTGTCTTTTGTTTCTTTTCTCTGTATTTCTTTCTTTCTTTCTTTCTTTTCTATTCTTTCTTTCTTTCTACTCTTTCTTTCTTTCTTTCTATTGTTTCTTTCTTTCTTTCTTTTTCTATTGTTTCTTTCTTTCTTTCTGTTCTTTCTTTCTTTCTATTCTTTCTTTCTTTCTTTCTTTCTTTCCATTCTTTCTATTCCTTTCTTTCTTTCTTTCTTGCCAATCGGACTTGGTTGAGGCATGAATTTGGAATCCTGGCCAGTGAGTGTATTCTCTAATTCTGGGTACAGTCCTCATCCACATGCACTTCTAACGGACTATACAATTCTTCTTTCTGATTCTGAGACAGCTCACTAAAGGCGGCGTGCATGCGGGGCTATGTCACTCATGGGTTCCCCATCGCAACAACCTTCTCTTCTTTTATCTTTTTACACTTCTTTAGATAAAATTTCAGATTTAAACTTTTTTAATATTTCTCATTTCTTTCTATTTGTTCTTTAACTTTAATGTTCATTATTGCTCTTTAATGCTCTTATGAGTATGTATGCATGTATATGGGCTCATGCTTATTATTCTTTCTAAATTCACATGTTTGGATGCAATAATGCAATACAGAATGTGAGCATGCCATTCTCTACCATCTACCAACTCATCTCAAGATATCAAATAATCATAATCATGTATGCACTTCTCTTTGACATTTTATCAAACAATTTATATGCACACATCAACTCTAATTTGGCTACATTTCTACTCTCTTCTAGGCCACCAAAATTTGGAATAAAACACACCAAGATTAACGTCAAACCTATCCAGGATTCACACTCCATAAATTCTACTCTAATTCTTTCATAATTCATCCAAACTCTCATCAAACATCAAGTACACAAACACTACTTCTCATCCATCATTCAATATCCATTCTATCAACAATTCTTCATATATAAGCATATACATGCATAAAAGAAATTCTCTACAATTCATCCAAACTCTCTTTCTCTTTGTTCTTTAATATTCTCATATATGTGTATGTGCATGGAAATATGCTCATTCTTTGCTATTCTTTCTACACGCAAATGCTCAAATTCTCAAATGTATTATGGCATATAAAGATATCATTATGGAACTAGTATTCTCTACCAACAACATTCTCATACTTGAAATCAATCATAGATTATTAGACTAAAAATAACTAATAAATTGGAGATACTTTTGAGGTAGTCATTCTGTGCAGGTCATATTCAAGAAGGCATATCTCGAGCTATACACATCGGATTGCTATGATCTTGGTATCATTTTAAAGCTTAGAGAAATGGCTACAAGGTCTTAACCCAGTTCAATGGGTAAGATGCTCAAAAATCACTCAGAAGGTCATGGATTTGGCAGGGCAACCATGGTAACATGTTTTCTCTTAGGATTTTCATCAAACAATTCATATGCACATGCAACTACCATGTTGGCTACACTTCCACAACTCTCTAATTCAACCAAATTGTGAGCCAAAAACTCACTAAATTGAGTATCAAACCTGGCCGAATTTCTTACTTCTCCACACTACAAAAATTTCAACGCAAAATTTTCCACAACTTCACCAAATCATCACATAACCATACACTACTTCTCATGGCTAGAATTTATACATCAATAAACATAAAAAACAGCCCATAATTCTCTCATACCATCACATACAAACATATAAAAAAATTCATTCAACACAAGTCATGCTCAAATTAAGGTTCAAATTAGGTTTACTTACCTTGAATTTGAGCAACTCCAACACTATACCCTCTCTTTGGTAGAATTCCCTCCTTCTTAAACCCTAAGCATATACAACCATAAGAATTCAGAATTTTAAAATTTAATCTCACTTCTTGGTGCAAGAATCTTACCTTTGGATGCTTAGGATTGAAAATCTATCAAAAGTTAGCCAAAATCCTATGAATTTCCTTGGAAATTTAATGAAGAAATTTGAGAGAATTTGGGTAGAGAATGGCTTGAATGGAGGGTAGAGTGGCTAAGGTTTCTCTTCTTCAACTCTTAATATCATAAAATAATATACATATATTCCCATTTTACCCTTGTACTTTCTATGAAATTCCATCTCTGCCCTTTAGCCAATTACAATAATGCCCTCATCTCCATTGCATTCTATCTCTTTTTACTTGCCACTTTTTCAACTAATTATGAGTGAAAATACCATTTTACCCCTAATGACAATTTAAGAGATTTTCTTTACACTTTTTCAAGATAACTTTAACAAAATTCAACTAAGGGTATTAGGGCATAAGTAAAGCTATGTACCTCGATGTGGGGGTTACACCTCCTCATGATGTTCAACCACTTGTTGTGCCACATCATCCCGTCCTTCGTCTAATATATCTTGTGGTTCTAGAACTTCATCGAGTTCTACTTTTCTCCCACTAGTACTTCTTAAAAAAAATTCCTTTTCCAAGAAGACACCAATACGAGCAACAACAATTTTGCACTCTTCTAGATGGTAGAAATAGTATCCTTTGGTTTCCTTAGGATACCCCACAAATATACATTTGCAGGATTTCGGGCCCAGCTTGTTCGAAGTCAATTTCATGACATAAGCTTCACAACCCTAAATCCTTAGATAAGACAATTTGGGCTTTCACCAATTCCATAATTCAAATGGAGTCTTATCTATAGACTTTGATGGCACACAGTTCAAAACGTGAGTCACAGTCTCTAGGGCATAACCCTAGAATGATGCAGGTAGATCACCAAAATTCATCATGGACCTAACGATATCAAGTATGGTCATATTCCTCCTTTCAGACACTCCATTGTGTTAGGGTGTATACGGAAGGGTGAATTGTGATACTATTCCACATTCCTTCAGGTATTCAGAAAACCTTGAGCTTAAGTATTCACCAATCTGATCGAAGAGCTTTAATACTTTTGCCCAACATATTTTGTACTTCATTCTTGAATTCAGATTTATGTCTCATAAGATAGACATAAGCATATCTACTAAAGTCATCAGTAAATGTGATGAACTATGAATATCCACCTCTGGCTTCAACTGTTAGTGGACCACATAGATCACTATGGATGATGCCTAATAGTTCAGTAGACCTTTCACCTTTTCCTGTGAAAGGCGACTTGGTCATTTTGCCTAATAGGCATGACTCGTATACCTCAAATGACTGAAAGTCAAAAGGGTCCAAAACTCCATCCTTTTGAAGTTTTGCAGTGCAGGTCTGGTTAACATGACCTAATCTACAATGCTAGAGATATGTTTGGTTTTGATCACTATGTTTAGCTCTCTTGGTTTCAATATTGAGAATATCTTTATTGTTTAAATCAAGAACATGTAATCCCTTATATAACCTTGCAATTCCAAATAGAATACCATTCAAACTAAAGGACGACAACCCATTAGAAACCTCAAAACGATATCCTATATTATCCAAAGCGGATACTGAAATAATATTTCTAGAAATAGAAGGTATGTAATAATAGTCATCAAGTTCCAAAAACAAGCCCGTAGGCAAAGATAAACAATAAGTCCTTACAGCCAATGCAACCACTGTGCTCCACTTCCAACTCGTAGGTCAACTTCTCCCTTGGCAAGCAATCTACTCTGCCTTAGTCCCTGCACATCAGTACAAATGTGAGTACCATATCCTGTGTCAATGACCTAAGATGTTGAAGGAGAGAAGTTAATCTTGATCATAAACATACCTGAAGTCGAAGCCTCTGACTTCTTCTTGCTAGCGAGAAAAGCCTTGTAGTACTTCTTCCAGTGGCCAGACTTGCCATAGTAGAAGTAAACTACTTCCCCGCCCTTCCCTATGCCACTATTAGGCCCAAGAGCACCGTGTCCTTTGGGTTTGGGCTAGGGATTGGCCTTGGCCTTTCCCTTGCCTTTACCCTTTCCTTTATAGGCAACCACCAATAAAATAGGCTTAGACCTTTTTAGGTCCTACTCTGCAGTTCTCAGCATGTTCAGAAGCTCTGACAGGGATTTCACCATCCTGTTCATGTTGAAGTTCATTATGAATGGTGAAAACATATCAGGTAAAGCTTGCAGAATTAAATCCACTTGTAATTCTGCATCCAACCCAAACCCCAAAGTCTTAAGTCTCTCTATGTGCTCAATCATTTTGATTGCATAAGGACCAACTTCGGCTCCTTTAGTCATGCAACTCCTAAACAATGCTTTCGATACCTTGTACCTCTCATGTCGAGCATTTCCTTCGAAAAGCTCCTTGAGGTGCAAAATAATGGCAGCAACGTCCATATTCTCATGTTGCTTTTGTAGCTCAGGTGTCATAGATGCTAACATCAGGCATTGAATGCCATCATCATCATCAAGGAACTTTTGGTAAGTATCCTTTAATTCCTGAGCGGCATTAGGATCAAGTTTAGCCATTATGGATTATCAAGGATATATAATTTTTTTTTGACTTAAGTATAATCCAAAGATTACGATACTAGTCCGAGAAATTGGATCCATCCAACCTATTTTCTTTCTCGATTATCGGTCGCAGGTTCATATTGTTCATTTTGCAAATTTACAAGTGCGGAAAGTAAAAGTCATTATAATGTTCATCATTATTTAATATGGTCTTTTATTAAAAACGCTCCCACTATTTTCCTCAAGTCAATAGCCCTCACTATTAACTTGGGAAAGCCCGTTGGCTTTCCTAGTGGACTCAAATCCCATCTGGCCCATTTCAAACCTTCGTTATGGCAAACAAGCCAAAAGGGGTTGATTATGTAGGCCAACAAACTTAATCCACTCTAGTTGATAACTCCTACTACCAACCTCAAATATGAAGCCAGCCAACAAGCCAATCACACAATCCAATGGCCCAGCCATTGTCCTCGAGTGTGATTCTCAGTATCAATAGAGTGGACACTACATATCGCCATGTACACATAACAAATGTACTTCTCTTACTATGCCTATGACGTGTTTATCAAATTCGCTGTGGTGAATAAGCAAAACAGTCATTTTAAGTCGACCCATCACCATTAAGGAAAACCCCAATGAGATTTAACCTCCCACTTGTAAAAGTGTACCCTTTGGTGTGGTAAACAAGGTTCGAACGAATAGTGGTTTGATTAAACCCGTGGTGATGGAAGGCGTACACATGACTTAATACACTTTAATTAAGGGTTTTTTATTTTATGTCTCACCAGATTATTATCTTTGTTAGAATGACATTGTTTGGCATGTTATTGAACATTCAACCTTAGCATGCATTCTAAACAAAATAGAAACGTATTGGTACATGGCCCAACTAAAACCAATTTCCTCAAGCCTAGAGGAATCAGTAGGTCATCTAAGGGTCCTGTAATAAATATCTTGAGTCTTCAAGTACATTACAAAATACATCATACTAAATTTAGAGTGAAATTAATATTATACTAATTTTACATCAATAAATTTAGAAACCTCGATTTACATTCGAGAGGAATGAGATGAGAAGAGAATGTACACTGAGAAGGTAGGAGAAAGGCAGGGTATGCAGACCCTATTTAAAATTATAATCATACATACCCAAAATACTTTCAAACATTCGCCATAGGTCCAAGGCTCATCTACTGGGCACCATGCAATTTTTCCAAAAAGAATTATTGCATACATTCAAAACAATCAATTTTGAATTGGGTGAGTTGATTTATAAAAATTACCCTTTTTGAATTTGCAGAATTATGCATCGATCCAGCATTAAAAACGCTATAGCACAATTAACGTCATGACATGGTTTTATCACGCCGCGGCACACAACATGTTAGAGTAGATACCCTAGAGGTAATCAATTATTATAGAATTGACTCTTTGTAATAATGTTCATTAATCAATAAAAGGCATTTTATTCTATATCGCGTAAAGCATTATTATTGCAATATGTATTGATATATGTCCTTAGAATGGTAGAACTGTGACGAGGGTATCAAGTGTTTCAAATCTTGATAGTGAGAACCCTATGAGCACATATGGTGGCCATTCTAGAAACGTCCGTAGCCCCAGTATTATTCTAAAGTAAGGCCACATATAATATGGCAAGGCTATCATAGTGTTGAACGACCCTGTCGAAAGGCAGCGACTGATCTCACTTGTCAAGGTTGTTTGGTGACAACTTGGTGCAACACATGGGTGCTTGCTGTAGGCGAATAAACCGCAACAAGTTCACTAGACTGATCCACCAGAGGATTCCATATGGATGGTAACCCCAGTGTATATGGAACAAATCCTCTAACAAATGGTGATGCATGTGATCTTTAGACTTGAGATCACCGGAGCACCTTATGCACCGATTGGTGTAGTTTGACACTAGCCTAACACAGTTCTTTTCAGAGCTGTCAATACGGTGGTGATTGGCTACATCAAGGAGTGTATCAAGACTATGGTGGATAGACAGAGGATTCATCACTCTCGGGTGCGAAAGAAGTTATCTCACAGCGCAATCAAGTGTATGGCAATGACACTAAAACTGTGGCCATAGTGGGATTGAGTTGTTGCTCTATCCAGATTATAATACAGGTCATTGGTCTAGTAACTGAATACATCATATCCAGAGTAACCGAAGGTTGACACTATTTCTATGTCTTCGTCTCGTGGAGATAACGAATGATGAAAGGATCGTATTGTATGGTAACAATATCGTTGACATGTAACTAATTTGCTGAATCCAAATCTATCGGGTGGCCATAATGCCTTGCCAGGGGCCAATCTTGGTCTGTGTATTAGTGAGATGATTAATTAATGTTAATCACGATACTATACACTGCCGATATGATGAGGAGCCTATGGGTCACACACATAGAAGATAATTTAAGAGCAAGGAAGTTAGAAGGGCGTTTTCGTCTTTTTAGGCAAAAGGGTATTTTGGTAATTTTACAGTGCAATTAAATTTGCTGAGGTCGTAGCCATTTATTTAATTTGTTAGAAAAAATAAATAAGTGAAATTACATTTAAATATGTGTTAGCATATATTTAAATAAATTATCATTATTGTTAAATGTTAATATATATATTAAATATATATTAATTGATTTTAATTGAGATAATGATGAATTAAAATAAATATCTAATTGGGAGTGTTTGGAAACAAGGGGTGTTTGGGTTGGATCCCAAGCCTATTCCATAAGGGAATAGGGCAATTAAAATTGGACTATAAAAGAAAAGTGATTTTCATTTCACTCATTCATTGAAAAGAGAAAAACCTCCAGCCCCTTAAACACTCTCTCATGCCAGAATTCATTTTTGATTGAAAATCAAATACTCTTCATTTCTTCTTGATTCTTAAGGCTAAAGAGGATCTAGCAAATCCTTCTTTAGTTTCTTGCGACTGTCTTCGTGTGGACTACGTTGGTTCGATCCTACACTTGGGTCGGTAGCAAAATACATTCAGAGATAACTTGGAGGAGCCTTCAAACGTTCGTATGATTTCTTAAACTCTCGATTAATTTTCTGCATATGCTATTTTGAAATAAACTGTAAATTTGTGCCCTGATTTTTGTTCTATGGAACGATCCGTATTGTTTAATGTTTGTTTTCCGCTGCCACAATGGATCATTTCCTAACAGTGGTATCAAAGCCTAGGGTACCAGATTTTACAGTTTTATGTGGATGGTTGATTACATGTATTTGATTGATAATATGTTGCCTTAAAGAATCTGCGTAAAATCTGCCTTAAAAGCATGTTTTAAGAATTCAATTAATCAATTAATTTTAATTTGTTGATGATCTGCAAGTTTGGTATATTGGGTGATGGATTTTTGTTGAAATCAGTGTGCATGATTGATTGGAAAATCCGTTTGGTGTGTTTTTGGTTACTGTTTGAATTGATCTGGAGCTACAGATCAATGCACGCTTGCCACGGCGATATAACTCATCAACGCGACGTGCGTGTTTGGCATAAATCAACGCTTGCTGCAGCGATATAAACCATCGTCCTTAGGATGAGCGTTGTATGAAATCAGCGCTCGCCGCGACGATATAAACCATCGTCGCGACGATTGCATGTTGAGCATGAACGTCAAGTTAACTAGCGCACACTACAGCAATCTAACTCATTGTCGCAGCGAGCGCACTTCCGAGTGTGCAAGGGCCAGATTGTAAAGTTTCAAAACTTTTGGACCAAATTTAGATCTACAAATTGTCAGGGGGTAATTATAATTATCCTACCAAATTCAAAATTGATTGTTTTTTAAATGTATGCTATGTACTTGTTTGTATATTGCATGGCACCCGGTACATGATCCTTAGACCTATGGTGAATGTTTTAATTTTTTTTTAGGTATGTATGGTTGTAAATTTATTAAATAGGGTCTGCGTGTCCTGCCTATCTCGTCTTCTCAATGTACATTCTCTTCTCATCTCATTCCCCTCGAATGTAAATCGAGGTTTCTAAATTTATTGATGTAAGGAATTTTGTATAATTATTCTTATTGTAAATTTAGTATGATGTATTTGTAATGTACTTAAAGACGGAGCAAAGGATGAGGCAACCATACTTGAAGACTCAAGATATTTATTACAGGACCGCTAGGTGACCCACCGATTCTTCTAGGCTCGAGGAAATTGGTTTCAGTTGGGTCATGTACCGACACATTTTAATATTGTGTTTAGAATGCATGCTAAGGTTGAATGTTGAATAACATGCCAAACAATGTCATTCTAACAAAGATAATAATCTGGTGAGACATTAAATAACAAACCCTCAATTAAAGTATATTAAGTCACATAAGCCTTCCATCACCATGGTTTTAATCAAACCACTGTTCGTCAAAACCTTGTTTGCCAAAGCGAAGGGTACACTTCTACCAGTTGGAAGTTAAAATGCATTGGAGTTTTCCTTAATAGTAATGGGTCGACTTAAAATGATGGTTTTGCTTGTTCGCCAAAGTGAAGGTTGATAAACATGTAATAGGCATAGTAGAGCAGTACACATATTGTGTGTACGTGGTGACATGTAGTGTCCACTCTACTGATACTGAGAATCACACTTGAGGACAATGGTTGGAGCCATTGGATTGTGTGATTGGCTTGTTGGCTTTTTCACATTTGAGATTGATAGTAGGAGCTATCAACTAGTGTGGATTGAGTTTGTTAGCCTACCTAATCAACTCATTTTGGCTTGTTTGCCAAAGCAAAGGTTTGAATGGGAAGGATGGGATCTCGGTCCACTAGGAAAATCAACGGGCTTTTTCGAGTTAATAGTGAGGGCTATTGACTTGAGTAAAATAGTGGGAGCCTCGTTTAATAAAAGACCATATTAAATAATAATGAACTTTATAATGACTTTATTTTTCTGCAATTGTAGATTTACCAAAATGAGCATTATGAACCTGCAACCGATAATCGAGAAAGAAAACAGGTTGGATGGATCCAATTTCTTAGACTGGTATCATAATCTTCGAATTATACTCAAGTCATAAAAGATATTGTATATCCTTGAAAAGCCATACATGGCTGAGCCTGATCCTGATGCCACTCAGGAAGTAAAGGATACTTATCAAAAGTTCCTTGATGATGTTGATGGCGTTCAATGCTTGATCTTAGCATCGATGACACCTACTGCAAAAGCAGCATGAGAATATGGATGCAACTTCCATTATTTTACACCT
This sequence comes from Pistacia vera, assembly GCF_008641045.1. Taxonomy (NCBI): domain Eukaryota; kingdom Viridiplantae; phylum Streptophyta; class Magnoliopsida; order Sapindales; family Anacardiaceae; genus Pistacia; species Pistacia vera. The sequence continues at coordinate 48,057 of NW_022196637.1, forward strand.
CAAGGAGCTTTTCGAAGGAAATGCTCGACATGAGAGGTACAAGGTGTCAAAAGCACTGTTTGGGAGTCGTCTGACCGAGGGAGCCCAAGTTGGTCCTCATGTGCTCAAGATGATCGAGCACATAGAAAGACTTGAGACTTTGGGATTTGAGTTGGATGCAGAATTACAAATGGATTTGATTCTGCAATCCTTGCCTAACTCTTATGCTCCGTTCATAATGAATTTCAATATGAACAAGATGGAGAAAACCTTGTTAGAACTTTTGAACATGCTGACGATTGCAGAGCAGGACTTGAAAAAGTCCAAGCCTGTTTTACTGGTTGTTGCTAGTAAAGCAAAGGGTAAAAGCAAGGGTAAGGCCAAGGCCAAACCCAAGCCCAAGCCTAAAGGACAGGTTGCTCTTGGGCCTGAGAGTGGCATA